>NC_137191.1:32464676-32482176 GCF_960531495.2 Zeus faber | reverse complement strand
TTAGAACTTACCTCGGTACGTGTCAGTTGCCCTCAGAAGCATGTTTATGACGTCTAATGTTCTGTGCTTTGTTTTATCCGGTTGTCTTTTGATAGTAATTTAACCTAATTCCTTTAAAAAATATTACTGGTTGATAGTAATAAAGCAATCCCTGCCACTGTGAAATTTTGTACCCTTTCAGTTACAACTAACTACAATTTAGGAAGACTGTAAACGACATAATCTACCTATCCACAGACCTTGTGTTTAGCGGCGGTTAACTCTGCGTAACTCTCTACTGCGTATGTAGTCAGAGTTTGTATCTTATATGCCTTTCATTAAAATCCAATCGAATACTCCAGTGGGAGGATTAAATATCTGGGGTATATTTACAAATGGCAGGTCTCCTTTCACGCCACCATCTTCATCCATGAAGTGGTTACACCTGACCAGTGACACAATGACCCGCTTGTCAATCAGAAGTCTGCAGTGTTATCACCTGACTGTTGTGGATATGAGAAGTGCAAAATTTTTTACTAACTTCTCCGAACAAAAATGGACCGATTTGGATCAAACTCGGACGACGGTGAGTTGGACCTGTCCCGAATACTAATTTTATTTATTGTGTCTATGGCTTTGTCAGTTCCATGACATCCATACACCACTGACACCAATTCTTCATGAACAAAAGCATAATATTCGGGTTATATGATAATTAAACATATTTTTCAGTGGTGACGCTGACCCCTTGGTTACCCACTGATCTATGAGGCCTTTGGGTCTACCTGCCTGCCTGCCTTCCTACCTCTCTGTCTGTCTGTCTGTCTGTCCGTCTGTCTGTCTGCATTTATGTCTATGTCTTTATGACTGCCGCTGCAGCTGACTTTGTTGAATCAGCACAATCGTTTCTGTTGTGGTACTTTACCCACTGCCCCCACACACACACAGAAATGTTTTTGGCATCCCTCCTTGTCCCTCTTGCTTTCTTTCATTTGTCTCTGTTGTTGCAAGAAAGGACACCTTTTCGTCAGTGAAGTTTCGAGTGATTTCCTCTTTCCGTGGTTTATCTCTTCATGGACTTTAGCGAGTCATTTACATTCAAAACATTTTGTCAGGGGTGTGCACCCTTCCAAATTGAATTTAGGATGCCTGTCGAATCCCTGTTAATTTCTTCAATTTGAAGAAATAACTTGTGAAACAGGATGCAGATACTTGTGTATATGTGTCTCCCAACGTGACACATGTACACATATAAAATATATATTTGCTTACATTCCTAATATTCATCCTAAATGCAGGTTAGCTTTTTTAGCTCATGGGCAAAGAAAGTCTTTAAAATGGTTCCGAACAATATGAGCTGTTTGGGAAGGTCTTTCCGATAAATTTGAGTGATTTTAACTGTTGTAGTGTTTCAGATATTGAAAAATAACGATCTGAAATGGTCATTACAAAATGCTGAACAATTTCGGAAAATAATCTTGATCGCAATTTTTTAGACCAATATTGCGACTGTGATTTAGTATGCAATTTTTTTTTAAAGTTCCCTATGTTCTGTATTATTCACTAAACACAAGCAATAAATCATTCAATAGTGTGACCAGCACAACAATAGATACAGTCGCATCCCATCATATAAACTGCTCTGCTCTGTAGGCCAGGCCTTGTTATGATGAAATGAGATTAATTGATATGGATGACATATCTTTATTTAACTATTGAATTGTAAAAAAAAAACCTTCAATCACAGTACACTATTGACTGATTGATTTAACGTCAAGCCTTGTAATTGTTTGAATCTGAAAATGAACATTCGAGAAATATGCAGTGTTTCAGCAGAAATGTAGTATTTTTCATACAAATGGTGCGCACATATGTCCACATATACAGAGCCCCTCTCCGTGCGCTCAGGGACAGCTTTATGCTCATAAAATAAAAAAACAAAAAACAAAGAAACAAACGGAGACATTATTCTTGAAGAGGTTCCGTCCAGACTCTACAGGTGTTCCGAGCTCTGCCAGCAGCACACAGTGCACCGTGGCCAGGGCCGGAGCACCAGGTCTCACCGGGGGGCAGCACGGAGGATTCAAACATTCAGGGGGCATGGAAAAGTGTCTCTATTACACAAGGTTTCTTTCCATACGCACTTGTTTCATTCTATTAGGAGACGTAAAATAAAAACACACTGTTCTGGTGCACCGATCGCGGGGATCCCATCGCTGGCACGCACATTGCTGACAGGCGTATCGTCAGAACCGTTGTAGAGGTAGACAGGTCCGCAAACTTTGCCCTGATCACTCCCTCGCTGCACCTTCCGCTCCCCCCCGGGATGGCGTGCTCGGCGGCCGCCTATCTCTCCTTTAGGAAGAGCCGGCCCTGGACAGCCCTATTGGTGATATTGTGTAACTATTGTGTAAATATAAAAAAAACAAAAACGTTTGTTTTTTTAATCGCAGGCTTTGCAATTTGAAGATTGGGTTCTGTTAAATTGCGTTGTCAATTTTCAATTTGATTAATCAGTCAGCCCTATTACAAAGGCATTACCGTTGCTTCCAATTTGTGTTCCAGTTCAATATCCTGCAGGGTCTGGCACTGTAAATAAAAATTCCAAGTCATGATTTCATTGATGGACTGATTCTTAAATTCTGGATTTTGGCACAACCGGGCAATACTACGACGTTGTAATATTATGTTTTATGAAATAAAAGTTTGATGGGTTGTATGGGATTAGTCAAAAGGGATTGACATATCTTTCTACAGGTCTGTCTCTTGTGTTGGAACCCCCTCAGAACTACACGCACACACAAACACACACACAAGCAAGCGTTTGATGGTGCTGGCTTCACACGACAGTCCCGGTTACTTCGTTTGGTATCAAGCTCACTCTCTTATCTTCGAATCATCTGATGGGAAGCGTGCACACACACACACACACACACACACACACACACACACACACACACACACACACACACACACTGTTTTTGTGGGGACTACCTAAAATGTCCTCACAACAAAAAATGTCCCCACAGCAAAGGTGGGCTGTCAAATGTCATCACAAGTGAAGAAATACCAACACGCATGCACGCACACATACACACCTAACACACACACACACACACACACACGCACATGCACACGCACACACACACTCACACACACACACACACACACACACACACACACACACACAGACACACAGAGAAGAAACTTCCTGTAAGTTAACCCTTGACCCGCCGAGGTGGTGACCTTCTTTGCCCCAGAGAAGACCAAACAAAAGAGTGAGGGAGTGGTGAAAACATGAAAATAATCAAGCTTATTTTAATTCGACATAGAGGAAAAAAATATTGCGATTCTCATAATTTTATGGCCCAACATACTGTATATATATATATATATATATATATATATATATATATATATAAATATATATATACAGTGGTACTTTGACTTACGAGTTCAATTTGTTCCGTGACAGAGCTGGTAATTCAATCTGCTCGCATAGAAAATACATTTTCCCCATTGAAATTAATTGAAATGCCATTTATCCGTTCCAGCCCCCAAAAAACCCCCCCAATTTTTTTTGTTACGTGTTTTTAAATAAGAAAAATGTATTTATAAATAACAAATATTGTATAAAAACATAATAAATCATAATAAAAGACAATGTCGAAGAGAATCGTTCATGTTTTTCTATGATTTAATGCTTTAATTCAATCTACATCATCCTCTTCTTCTTCTCAGCACTTACTTTCGTAGGACCCATGGCTAGAAAAAAAAATGGGCAAAATTACTGCACAAAAAGCACAAAATGCGAGCACAAAACAAAACAAAACACGGTCTTCCACGGTCAGGTAACCACGTGAAGTGAAGGAGTGAGACGCGGGCTGCTGGCCGCATTCGCTCTCCACGCCAACTAGCGGCGGCGTACCTGAAGCTCGCTCCTCACAACTCACATTTTTGCTCGCAAATCAATACAAAAAAATTACGGAACGAGGGCTCGTAACTCGGAAAACTCGTATGTCAGTGCACTCGTAAATTAAGGTACCACTGTATATATTCCATATATATATATACATGTATATATATATACAGTATATATGGTGTTGATCTGCGTGATCTGTGTATTGTCATGCACGGTTTGCTTGTCTTGATTATGTGGCTAACTCTCTATACACACACACACACACACACACACACACACACACACACACACACACACACACACACACACACACACACACACACACACAAAGCCTGTCATCAAAGTGTGTGTGTGTGCGTGCGTGCGTGCGTGCGTGCGTGTGTGTGTGTTGTAACAGTTCCTCCCTGTCAGGGCTGCTTACTAGGTGAGCTTGCTTCAACTCATACACACTACACGGCTGACTGGGTGTTTACGTTGTTTTGACTGACTGCGTGACCGAACAATGACTCACTGTCTTGTTTTGGCCTCGTTGTGTTGTTCGCTGGCCTCCCCCTCCCCCTCCCGTTTATCTTTCCTATTTGTTCAGCCCTTCCCTTCATCTCTTTTGCCATCCTCTTGCCCGCCGTCTCTCTCATTCTCAAACGGGTCCAGTTAGGCCGAGCAAACATTCAGAACAACGAGTTGGCAAAATGTCAGAACGCATGTACCTTAAAGTACTAGTGAGGGATGGAGGGAGAGATTGAGAGAACGAGGGGAGGGAAGACCAGGATAGAGCGAGGGAGAGTCACATTAGATGTATATTTATTGTCGAGTGGAGATAAGACATATCACATATATTGAAGCACAAGTTATCAAATGCCAAAGTGTCAAGTGGAGTCGATTTTGCAGTCTTAAACTACAGCCAAAATGCAGAAAATCACAAGAGGTTACGCTGAACTGTCAGTTAAAACTTTCATGTGAAAGAAACCACGTGAGGTTTGCGACGTTCAGCTTCATCTCAATGTGGAATAGGTCATCAGTGCACAGCTTTAAGCTTCACATAAAACTCCCCCCTGAATATTGTTCAATCATATCTCAAGACATTGCATGCAATCGTTGTTTTAGCCAACAAAATTGTTCATCACAATAGGACAATGCATGAAGTTTGTTACGGCAGAATTTAGACCAATCTATTTTTTTGGATTGAACATTTGCAAGGATACCTCCTAACGCCTGGTTGGGTTGGGTGTCCAATACAAAGCAAAATGAATTCATTTTGCATCGCCTGTGCCAGCCTAATTTGCTTGTTAATTGCTTGTTCATTGACTCGCACGGCCCATTTCCTGCTCGAGCTGTGGACGGGTGCATTTTTTTTTATTTTTTTCATTCATAAACTACATGGTGGAGTATCTATATAAAGGAAAACCACATATGGAAAGAAAGTAAAGGCACCAAGGCAAAAGGTGAAAGAACATTGACAGTACTTTATATTTCTACGTGTCTTATTAGTTTAGCGGATAATGTTAATTAAGCAGCACTTCTGTCACTCTTCAGGAGTAGGCCTACTTAAAAAAAAAGACGTTGTTCGGTTCTGGCCACTGCATTTTCTTTGTTTTTTGAGTTTTCATGAATATAAATATATATATTTATAAAAAAATTTTAAGCTGTGTTTCAGCGGGTTGAACCTCAGTTTTCACTTAAACTGTGGTAAGTGTGAACAAAGAAATGGCAAAAGACATTTGTGTCACTTAAGACAATTCTAAACTTGTGTCTATACGCACACACACAATCACTCAGGCAATTCTCAAAAGGATTGCGCAGGTTTTGCGGCCACTAAACCTTCGCAAAAAAGTGAAAAAGCGAGCGTCTTATAGCGTCTCAGTGCATTGGTGCTATTTGCACGCATTTAAATGAGGTAATATGCATATATTTGCCACAAAATTGGCCCCTTTCTGTGCAAATGAGCCTCATTGCAAAAATGTCCAATTCACAAACACGGCACATAGCACCCAGTTTAGAGTTAAATTATTACCGTCTGGAGAGACCTGGTGGTGCGGACAAAAAATACATAAAGGCGGCCGTCTTTATTTATTTTTTATTAATTTCCCTTATTTTCAAATCCCAATCCCAATTCTCATTGGAATTTGAAAATAAGGGAAATTGTCCGGCGCCCCGGTGGGGGGCTGGAGGGGGGATGGCATTGAACCCGGAGTCACACATCTTCCCAAACTTGTCTACCCACAGGAATATATGAGTCCATACCCAGCTCAGCTCAGCCACCGCCTGTTTAATTAAATGTCGCTATAGACGATCAAATTGTCCCTTACCCTCAAGTCTTCTTCAAGGCACACACACGCAGAGACACACACATAACCACACACACTTTCTAATGCAGGTTTATTTAATTTATGCAATTCATTTTAGTGTGCTGTGCATACATGTGAATATGGCTTAACACTAGACTGGGGATATAATTACATTTTCTCTAGTGGATGGAGATTGAGAATGAAATGGAAAGAGGAGTTAGGTGAGAAGGGAAGGGGAGGGGGAAGCGACAACATGCTTTACTAATGGTGTTGTATAACTTAACTTCTCCAGGGGATCAGTCACGTACACACACACACACACACACACACACACACACACACACACACACACACACACACACACACACACACACACACACTCTCGTCATCATTGACATTCCAGTTATGGCCACCTACACACCACACCAGATCGATTTTCTCCCATCCCTCTCTCGCTCTTTAGGTGTTCATGTTGGTGTTTGGGTGTGTGTGTGTGTGTGTGTATGTGTGTATGTTTTTGTTTACACTCTTTGTGTTTGAAACCAAACAGTCAGCTAATTCCTCCTCATTCAGAGACATGCCAAGAAGAGCTATTTGTTCATGACTGTCTACAAACAATCTCTCACTCAACAAATGCTTGTTCTGGTCCGTAGAATTGCCTTATTTTTTATAACCAAAATGTGGGCTGTAGAGTGTTTACTTAAAATGATTCAGAGAGATTATGTTGATCTATATGTGGATAAATGGCCGGTGTATTCTTATTTATTGTCTAGTTAATGGTAGAAGGCATGAATGTGATGTCATTAAGATATTAACATAACAAGATTCCAACAATTTATTTACCGATTATTTAACAGTTTATTTCGAAAATAAAAGCCAATCTTCATTTTGAGTTTCTTAACTAGATTAGAAATATGTACATTAAATGAGAGCTCTTCGTCAATCCATATTCCCAGGTACTTATAAGAAGACACCCTTTCAATCAATGTACCATCAGATGTAAAAATTCCTAGATTGTCAAAGTTTTGCACTCAAGCTTTTGATAAAATCAAAGTTTACGATGAGATATATTCATCTCAACATATTATCAAATCACTGTAGCTGTTAATCCCAGGTCACTAAAATTTGATTAAATTAAGTCCAATTAGCAATTTTGAGCTGGTGTTGGCGACACCCTCCTTCAGTGAGTGGTTTGTGGCTTCAGGAGTATATACAGAACTTCGCATGCAAGCTACTGGATTTCAGTGTGGCATTTAGATTTTGCACCTCAGCAAATCAGAGGGATCTTTTGCTGATTTCCCTGTTTTGACATTTAATTTTTCTTCCCACAAGATACATTGTCTACCTATATTCGTTGGAAGTTAAGGAACAGAGTCTTTGGCGCAGTCTCTTAGCAACACAAGCCGCACAGCAATGTGGCAGCTTGGCAGTCACTTCAGGGTTGACAGTAACGGTTGCACGGTTGCCCTTAGCAACCAGATTGAATCAATTGGCAACCGTTTCATGGCCTCTGGTTGCCCCCTTTGGCAACCACTTTTTAACATAAAAAATAGGAACAGCAAAATGTGCACGCCAAAATAAATAAATGGGTTGCATTAGTGATATTTAAATATTGCTGCTACAGTAGAAACAAGAACGCTGCAAATGTGTTGGTGCGTTTACTTAAGTGCACACCAGTGCGCACAAGCACCAATTTAAGAGACAATGGCGCAGCCGGGTTGGGGTGCGGCAAACCATTTTAACATTTTTTATTCGTCCAAGAAACGACGCTATCCGTGTTCGATTAACCAGTGGACTTGTCCCCTGATATTATGTGAGAAGTGCAACGCAGACGTGGCTCCAGTCTCCGGTTGAAATCGCTTCAAGCAGGAAGCGATGCTGCGTTCACGACTCGGAAAACTGTAATGGGTGTCAGAAGTGATGTGTCTATTGAAAAACTGTCGGCTCCCACCATATTTATATTTCAAACCTTTTTTCACCATACATGTGTATGCATCCCTGTACAGTTAAATGAAACCAAACTAAAAAACTAATACTAGGTGTGAAAAAATGTTTTAGTGAAAACTAGAAAGAAAAAATGAAAATTAAATGAAACAATATTGCGTACTTACAAAACAAACTAAAATAAAATGTTTGTATTTTTGCCAGTTAATTTGGTCAAATTTGTCAACATATAGCAGTTACAATACCAATACCAATAAACAGTTCTTATCTTAGGAGACAGACAGCATTAATAATAAGCCTGGCTCAACCTCATCTGGAAGAGAGCTACTTTTAAATGGAAAGATGCAAATTAGAATTTACCATTGTTAACAATGAGGGTACAAAAAGGACTGTTGAGATTCTTATTGTCCGTGGTGAGCATATACTGTACATGTGGGTGTAAGAGAGACACAGAGACACAGTGTGACCAGAGGAGTAGTGTTATCACAGTCTGTCATGACTTGTTTTCTTCCCGTCTGAACATTAACTAAAAAGAATTTTGTTCTGTTACTGTTATAAAGCTTTTAAACATTCTTTGATGTGACATTTTCATTATTAAACTGACATATAACTGCATAGCATCTGAATTACTCAAAATATAAGATGACTAAAAATGGCAACCATATTTTCAGTTTCGGCAACCAAAACCTGATGCCTGGTTGCCAGCCTGGCAACCACTTTTAAAAGTAAGTGTTTAGCCCTTCATTGATGTCTCTGGTGAAAACAATTTATTAATTAGCTGGATAATCAGATGAATTAAAAGTCACTCAACACTTATACCGATATAGGGTAATTATATTGTGCTCAAGAGACAAAGAACGAGTTGGAGAGAGGATTACAAAAGCAAACGTGGCTGTCTGGGCCGTGTTCTAACAATAACACTTTTTACAGTAAAGTATGAATAGTATGTAATAATTTGCAGAGTCAACAGGTAACTAACTAAGAAAGGACAACAGCAGATTCTGTAATGGTTAACAGTGGCTCCCATTGATTTTTAATCAGCCCGTCTCCTGGGACCATGTCAGGGACTATTCACTCTCAGAGTCAGTCTGATTACCACTCAGATGTTCAGCTTGAGAAAACAAAGGCATGGTGATGATAGCGGGAGTGACGACAAGCGTAAAAACGTGGTGAAATGGCGAGAAATGCCCGAGCGTTCGCGTCTGCGGTTTGTGCCCATGTCTTCCCTCTCCGTCGTCCAGGGTTTAAACGTAGGGAACGTCTGCTGATGTGTCACCATTTTCATCATGGAAAAGAATATATACTAAGCAGGGCTTGAAGGTATTATCTTGTCAAAGCTAGATTTGCTGCAGTGTCCTTTACCCCCATAGACAATCAATGCCAAATCTATCAATGAATTACATTCCACATGCATGGCGTAATAAAATTTAATAAAATGGAAATCCTATCATCCTGACCAGTGACGTGCTAGTAACAGGAAGCTACTATGAAAATAATTATTTGTACAGGTGACATGCTAGCAGTCCTAACAATGTTAGTTCTTGTAATGGTGGAGGTATTAGGGGCAATTGCATGCTGCAATCAGCACTGATGTAATAGTATTTGTCACGGTGGTGTAATTAAGATATGATAAGATATCACTTTATTAATCCTCAAAGGGAAATTCAGGAATTATTCCTCATGGTAGCACAGGTATTTGTTATATTGAGTTGCCCACATTCTTCCAGTTCCATCTCTCCACCAGAGTTTCCTAAAAGATTTCAGTTTCGATGGACAAATGGGAGAGATTTCGGTCAATTATTATCTGTGTTTATTGAGCTTAAAAACAATTGATAAGCTTTTTTTATTGAATAACCAAAATAAAATCAGTCAGTCCAGTCAGTTAACGCCTTTTTAAAAATAAATAAATTCAAATTACGACTATTACTACTTTAAATCAAGTAATTTCTGTTTGTGAACAATAATTAACAAGTGCAAATGCTTTCATTAACATTTTACTAAAATACAATTTTGATCAAATTTAAAACAAAATAAATATGGCGAGTAGGTCTAAATAAATAATAATGTTTGTGTCTGATAATGTCTGTCTCCGTTGTCCGTTGTCTGTCGACATATTTTACACGATGAATATTAACCATCTGCTTTGGGTCGGAACTTAAATATCCCAAAAAAACGCCAAAATATGGATGTATGTGTCCGAATGAGACATCATCTTCCTGTTTCTCCTCCTGTGCTTGGTCTCCGCTCCGTGTGTGTGTGTCTTACAAGCTCAACCTGTCAATGAGGGTTAGTTCTATATCAATAAATGTGATTGGTCAGAGGTGAAGCTTTCCGATCAGATTTTAGATCGTCCAAACTGATTGGCTTCCCCAGCTCTAATTCACATTGTGCTCAGAGGGAATTATTTTCACCGGACATTATGACCGGAGAGATTTAAATATGTCCAGCAAAACCGGCAATGACCAGATAACGGAAACGCTGCTGTCCACCCAAGCCATCTATCCACTTACATCTCTAATTTCGGCCCAATATTAAGCACAGCTGACCTAATGTACCACTAACAGCTGGTATGCACAGTTGGACACACACACGCACAAGCACACACACACACACAGACACACATACACAGACACACACAGACACACACACACACACACACACACACACACACACACACACACACACACACACACACACACACACACACACACAAATATACATCCTCAGCGTTCATATTCTGAAAGCTATGGATTTATAGTGTGTCATAATGTAATCGAGGATCAGGATAATTCGTCAGAATTTTCCAATTGTTGTGTTCTTTGTAATCATGTTTGGCACTCTTAATACTCTGTTCATAAGTCCCCTGTGAATTGTTTCATCATCAAAAAAATACATTTTATTTCTTATTAAATAAATAAATATGACAGGTCTGGTCTCATCCCGTCCCGTTCAACCCCCCAACTCCTAAAATTGTCAAGAGCCATTATTAGTCTAGTCACCTTGTGATTCGCGACTGTTAGATGGAAGGACGTGGGTTGAATTAATATTTTATGGTTCATGGCCAGCATATCTGCTGTTTGTTCAGTCTGGTTTACCATTTGTAATGTAGAGGGTTGTAGAGCTGTGTGTGTGTGTGTGTGTGTGTGTGTGTGTGTGTGTGTGTGTGTGTGTGTGTGTGTGTGTGTGTGTGTGTGTGTGTGTGTGTGTGTGTGTCTGTGTGTGTGTGTGTGTGTGTGTGTGTGTGTTTGTGACATTGTTGGCCTCTTGTTATTTGATAGTGCTCCTGACTCAGACTGCCGTATAAATAAAACATGGTATAAAGTAGCCTTGTAAAAATATCAAATGTGTGTGTGTGTGCGTGCGTGCGTGCGTGTGTGTGTGTGTGTGTGTGTGTGTGTGTGAGTGTCTGTGTGTGTGTGTGTTAGTGTGTGTGTGCGTACGTGTGTGTGTGGATCTTGTTCGTGCTCATCCAAACTCCCAGAGCCATAAACAGCTCTGATTAGCCTACGTCCCGGTGTTAAATACCAATCATACTTACAGTCAGGGGCCGCGGAAGAATGTTTTTAACCAAAAGCTTCTTGCCATTAAACAGTTGACTTTTTCAATGATTGATTTTCGACAACCTGGTAATTAATTTGTGTGATTGCTCCTCTTTTATTGTTGTTTATGACCGTTATTGGACCTCGAAGTTGAACCAAATTACACAAGATAAGCAGAGGCATGTAAAGATAGAAATAAGTTCAAAAACACTGTATAATGGAATGTGCATGAATAGACAACGATAGTGAGAGAAGGAGACACACGCACACACCACAACAAAGGCAGATAGAGAACAAGGTGAATTAACCCAAGAGCCATCCAGAGATATTGTATTTGACGATGTGAATGTTTTGAACATTTTCCAAAAACCTTGTGTGTGTGTGTGTGTGTGTGTGTGTGTGTGTGTGTGTGTGTGTGTGTGTGTGTGTGTGTGCATGATCATGTGGTAGTAACATCATGAAATAATGTAGAATCTTTAAGATCTCAAAATGAAGGTGCTACAGCTTCTAGAATGTTCCCACCATGCCTGTGTGTGTGTGTGTGTGTGTGTGTGTGCGTGCGTGCGTGTGTGTAGTTAGGACACAAGATGGAAATGAAAATGTTAGAAATAAATATACATGTAAAATATATACGCACATTCATTAGCCATTTCTCCCAAATGAATCGTGAATTTGTCCAAATTTTGAAAAGTTTATATGTGTGTTTGCATATCAGTTTATAAAATAAGGAGGAGCTAGAAATGACCTCCTTTCCATAGTTTGTGTTTAAAGATATATAAAAAAAATTGCAATATGACTAATACGTAATCAATTAAAACTGATTATTGCTGGAAATGTCATTGATGCCAGACATGATATTGCAGTATGGAATATACTAATTGGCCGCAAATTGGCCGCTTTCTGTCAATTACTGAAATCAAATTTAAGAACACTGCTGGTCTATTGTGAATGCTTGGAGGTGACTCACTATTTTTTATTTGTCTAAAATTATTTTATTTTTTTTCTGACATTAAAAAAATGGCGGACCCCCAGCAGTACCTCTGCAGACCACCTACGTCTTTCAATCAGCGTTTATTTCATGTTTATTCCAAAGACTCATATGGGCTGTAACTTCAGGAAACATTTCTGTGACAGATGTACTGTATGTATTATCAGATGTTTCCTGACAAAAGTTGAACATTTAGTTATAATACTTTAAAGGGGACCTATTATGAAAAACTCACTTTTTCAGTGCTTGTGCACATACATTTGGGTCTCTGAAGGGCCTACTAACACACAAACTGTGAAATAACACAACCCTGTCGGTTTGTTGTCAGCTGCCTGTTTCAGAGAACATGTCCTAAAATGAGCCCTTCAGCTTTGCTGCCCTGATCGACATCACCGAGGCCTTCATTCTAATTAGAACCGCCCTCCATCTGAGTAACTCAACAAACAAATCCTTAAAAAGAAAAAGGAATTAATACCAACTTTCTGTGAGGAAACTGCAGACTGCTGTGTGTTTCTTTCAAAAAATATATAATAAAATACGCGGTACACAGACTGTAGGCTGCGGCACGCAATCCACTGTGTGTTTCTCCAAACAAAACCACAACAAAAATAGCCTGAAAGTCAGAACTCACTTTTAAATGAGGCCTTGTAGATCTAATATGAGTGAAGATTCAGCTACTGGATTGTATATTTCTCACCTCAAATTTGATAACAAAGAGATTTTGGATGACTGATAAGGTGAAATCAGTAAAAGTTACTGAGTAAATACAACGAAACGCCATTGGCTCACAGAACCCAGAACTTGTGCTTGAAACCCCATTGGCTCACAGAACCTCGGGGCCTCGGGAGGGCGGCTCCATAACACAGGAGGATTATGGAGGCATGTTACAATGGCTAGAATGCATAATCTGAGTGGTATGTCTTGGGGACTTTGGAGACCTATATTAACTTGTGTAAAAAGGAGCATAATTGGTCCCCTTTAATATCGTACTGATTTGATGTTTATGGATCATTCTGGGAGTTTAAATAAGACATTTGGATTGATTTGGGTGAAAGTACCCACATTTCATTCCACCCAACATTTCAGTCCATGGACAACCATTATTCCCGTGAGGCTCAGATTGCGTTCTGTCGTGCAGCTACAACCTGCGCGGTTATAAATACAGTTAGCGCTGTTGGCCCAGTTGCGATGACAACAGCTCCCCATGTCTTTCGTCTTTGTGTGCTCGCATCAAAGGTTTTGGAGGCCACGCATTGGGCTTCTCCATCTTGACAACTTGATCCTTTGTATGTTGACTTTCCTGGTTCCCACAATCTGAGCTGAAGCACGTCTTGGTTTTTTTTTTCTTCCTGACCTACTCTTTACTTGTCTTTCTATTTGAATTATCTTTTAGGGTCCTCTGTCCTTCGATCAGTCTGTCTGTCTGTCTGTCTGTCATACAGAGAAGCTTTAAATGTTGAAAGATAGGAATGGTGCATAGTTTTCTCATTAGCAGCTTGGACATCTTAAAATCAAAACAATCAGCTGCCTCTCAAACATTCTCTCTCTCTCGCTCTCTCTCTCTCTCTCTCTCTCTCTCTCGCCTGCTTTTGTTCTATCTCTTCTATCTCTCTCGTCGCCTCCCTTTTACAGACTCACACCCACACCCGCACCCTCCTTGGGTCCCTAGATACTGCTAACAGCGGATGTCAGCGTTTCTACCAGGAATACGACGCGCTTTGTTCTCAAAAAATAGCGCATGTGTGAATCTCTGTCTCCACCGTCCATGTGCATATTTGCCCAGCGCTGCGCAGTGTGTGTGCACGTTCTTCCAAGTGTGAAGAGGTGTGTGTGTGTTTGTGTGTGTGTGTGTGTGTTTGTGTGTGTGTGTGTGTGTGTGTGTGTGTGTGTGTGTGTGTGTGTGTGTGTGTGTGTGTGTGTGTGTGTGTGTGTGTGTGTGTTGTGCGCACGCCTTCACACTTTTGTCCGTCTTGCACTGTGTGTGTCAACGCTCATGCTTCAGCAACGGCGGGATGTGTGTGTGTGTGTGTGTGTGTGTGTGTGTGTGTGTGTGTGTGTGTGTGTAAGTGTGTGTAAGTGTGTGTGTGTGTTTTTATTTGGCATCAGGGAGAGAATAGCATCTTTTTTTTTGGACTTTCAGGAAAATGTTGGGTTCAAATTAATATTGGAAATCAAACAAACGATTGAAGACATTGAAATATACAATCTGTTTTTTTTTTCTTGCATTGTCTTCTGCAGCACAATCTATTAATTGGGCCATGAAACGGCCAATTTCATTTGCTTTTTCACTTAGCAATACCACATACACAGAGCTAAAACCTCCCAAAAAGGTTTTGTTTACCCAGCTCTAATGTCAGATGAACATCTGACCATCTTTCAGCAACGAAACGTTCATCAAGCTTCACGCAGTCACACCTCTACATCCTCCATCATCTCACATCTTACTGGAGCTACTGCGTTCGGCGTGGGCAGGGGAGGGGGCAAGGGTTTTGTTTTGTTTCTGTTTTGATCTGAACTCTCAGACTTAGAAGATTATAGATCATAACTTTCTCAAAGTGTCGCAGAAAACAAAATTCAGAGCAAAACTTTAGGTCATATAAAACCTTGCCACTATATCAAGAATGAACAAAAATTTTTCACACACATTAGCACTGCCGATCTTGCTGGTTTGCTGCGCTGGCTCGATGGAGAGAACAATCCTCACTTTTGCACGACATAGTTATTTTGTTTTTGAGACTATTTTTGTCTTGTTACATCCAGGGGCAACATTCAAAGTGTAACGGCTCTTTGACAACGATACTTTTTACCCAAGAATCGTAAAAAACTTTTAAATATGTATCTGCAGACTTCCGTTACGTTTTCTATCCAATCTCAGGTCTGCGGGCCCCCATGGCCCCCCCAGGAAATTTCAGGGGGTCCGCAGCACAATTTGTATTATTTATTTATTTAATTCATTCATATTTATGTTTTTTATTTGATTGTTTTCCATGTTGTAATCTAGCATTTAACGATAGCGAAGTGTTAATAATGTAAATTCCATAAACACATCCACCATTTCCGCTCATGGTTGCGCATTGGTTGACGCACTTCCTGTGTCGCACTGCCGTAAATCGATCATTTTCCTGGGAAATCATACCCGTGGCAGCCCGTATTGCACAGTGAAATCGAGGCTTATAGGGAACCAAATTAAACGCAGATGGTGTCATCATTCTATAACCATTACTCTGTGCATTAACACATCAACATTAACTTCATAATTATAAGTAAAAGCAAAAAACTTGGCTATTACTTCTTTAACATATAAATTCACATAAAAAAATAAATAAATATGATTTACAATCTGTTGCCTTTATTTTATGCAAATATCCAGGAAGGTGAAAGCACTTAATTGTTTGCTTTCCTATGCATTTTATATTGATTAAATAGCCTACAAGCCATAACATTGACCTGCAGCGATGCATTTTGTTAAAATATGAAGTGAAAACAGCTAGAGCTGATTGATGCCTGTGTTTGCCTTAGGTCCCCAGATCACTAAGTCCCTGGTCATTTCTGTAGAATATTTCTATGTTGCTTTCAGTGAACTTTGGGGAGAACAGGATTTCTAGGAAAAAAGGAGGAGAAGGTGAGGGTGAGGGTGATGGGAAGACGGTGTAAAAATGGGCGAAGCTAAATTTGGGGTGGGAGGGGTAGCAACCGGGAGAGGAGGAATTTAGTTCAGTCAGAAGTACAGATAGAAAGAAAAAGGGAGAGAGAGAGAGAGCGATAGACAGAGAGAGAGAGTGTTTACTTTAATCCCACAATTAGTGAAATTGATTCCTGTTCCTAATAAGCCATCTCTTTTTCTTACCCCCGCCTTTGTCGCTCTCTTTGTCTCTCCGTTCCTTCCTGGTTGAAAAAGTACGCAGAGCTTTTATTGAGGTGGAAATACAAATGCTCGACACAAAATGACTCTTAAAAGTGAAAGTACCACGTTGATGTTTCTATTTAATTCAAAGTATAGGAGTATTTGCTCTTAAAAGTACAACGTATTACATGTAAAATTACTTTTCATAACCAGTGCCCCTGACAAAAACGATTTTATAATACTCCATACACAACTTTTTTTTTCTACAGATCATGGTTAAAATTCACAAAAAATAAAATCTTTTTATTCAATTATTTAAAAATGCAAACAAGTATAAAACCAAATTATTTTTTTTACGTTTGAATTTGTCTGTCTGTCTTGTCTCTAACTTTTTAATGTTTTATTTATTAAATAAATGTTTTAATTTTATTTTTAATTTAAATTGACTACATTAAAATGTACTTACTTACTGAAAAATATGTAACTGTTAGAAATGTAGTAGAGTAAAAAGTTGAGATATTTGCTTTGAAACGCAGTGGAGTAAAAGTTTAAGTTGAGGTTAAGGTGAAGGTTAGTTTAGGTTTCTCTAAAACCGAATACACTGAAGTAAGCACAGATACTTGACATACACTTACGTTTATGAACAAAGTGTTTGTACTTAGTTACTTTCCACTACTGCCCGCCTCTCATCCTGGCCAAAAATTAACTTGCAAGCAGAGACTAAGTGCTCGGTAACCCCCTTTCCCATCACACACACACATTTCTCTCCTCCAGTGCCTCTGTGGAATGCGCCCGCTCCACTGGACAATCCAGCCTCTGTGTGCGTTCTCCGTCTACACCCATTCTGCCTTTCTCCCCGTAATATAAACTGTACAACAGTTTCCTATTTTTATTCAGTTGTTTTATTTTTAGTTTGGGGCCACAGAAGACCCACTTGACACATACTGTGCATGTGCCCAGGCTGAGCCCTTGTTATGTGCATTTCAGCATGTTTGTGCC
>NC_137191.1:32429676-32459676 GCF_960531495.2 Zeus faber | reverse complement strand
GCCTGTGTTGCATCGCGGTTTGATTTAAAATACTGCAGCTATCAGCGAGTAGCCACCAACCCAAAGACCATGAATGAAGGGGAGTGGTCATTTTCCAAATTTATACCACCATCCTCCATCCAATAATGCCAATAAAAATGAAGAACCTTTTATTATCCCGTAGAACCATTTGAGGAAGTGCTTCTTCAGACTGAAAGTACCAGATACGCACGCATCAACCAATAAAAACAGCTTGTAGAATCAGCTGAATTTTAGATGAGGAAACAATATCAAAGCGGGATGAGTTCTGGATTTCACCCTCGGCAACATGTTCCCTTAGTTTGTCTATGCAAAACCACTTGATACATTTTTAAAAAGCAAAAATGAGTCACATGAGTGTATCGTAGTCCTGTCAAGGTCTCTGACTCTCTGACAACTGTTTAATGCAGCATGTTATG
Organism: Zeus faber; assembly: GCF_960531495.2. Classification (NCBI taxonomy): domain Eukaryota; kingdom Metazoa; phylum Chordata; class Actinopteri; order Zeiformes; family Zeidae; genus Zeus; species Zeus faber. The sequence continues at coordinate 32,459,239 of NC_137191.1, read as the reverse complement.
TCAATCAAGATGATTATAAGTGAGCAACACAGGGCCGATTCCACCAAACTATGATCCGCATAGTACCATCTGATCTGCTATGTCATATATTCTCACACTGGCTGGCTCCCTCACTGACACAAATCAACCTTTGCACACAATATCGGATAGCAGAATAAACGAATTTGGATGCTCGAGTGATGCACATGCGCCAATGAACCAATGCAGAAAAAAATAATATTGGATTATGCTTCTCCATCTGCACATAAGTGAACGTGCGCTGGTGTAGTTCGGAGACGTTTGCGGGGCTGTGTGCTTTTATACTTGTGCGGGATTTTGTCTGTAGTGTTACGTGTCCACTTGGGGGCAGTGTCATATTTTGTAAACTACAGTGTACAGAAAACACGTTTCTTTCATTTTTTTTTCAATGTATTGAATAAAATGCGTTTGCAGAGACGTCAGAAGTGGTGGCACCGGGATGTGTGCGTGGAGTGAAGGGGGGATGATCGCAGCGTTTTCAGATTTCTAAAAGCACCAGTGCTTGTCCCAGCGCTAGGTTTTTTTCTGGTTTCTTTTCCTTGCCCTTGAGAGGGTCTCGGCTTATGCTGAGTTCAGACGAAGTGATTCCGGCCTGATTTTTCACTCGCCGACAAGTTTTTGGAGATCGCCAAGCAAAGCCCCAGATCGGAGGAAAATCATAAAAAGCAATCCAACTGCTCGCCAAGCGCTCGCAAACGTCGACGAGATATCAAGCAGGTTCAATATCTGGTCGTGTCGGGGTCGACTCAGGAGTGGCGCAACAAGCAGCAGCAAATGAGAGAAGACACGGGGGGAGTCAAGAAGGAGAGGTGGGGAGACTGACGTGCACGGAGCAGCAGCCAGAAACACACAACATTCCCATTTTACTTTACTTCTCTGGGTTTTTTATATATTAATTATAATATATATTAATATATTAAACATAATAAAATAATTATTTCTGCTTTTATTCATTTTTTTTACAGTGATCAAGAATATAATCAAAAATAAATAATCCTGTTTCCTGCATGGCATCACGTCATTTCCGATGTCAATTCCCACGTGTGTTTTCGTGACACAGTGTAGTTTAGTGACCTGTCAGACTCGTGCAGGATTCCTCCTGGTGAAAGATCTTGTAATGTGTGACCCCCTGTCGCTGATCAGTCATGTAGTATGAAACCACAAGACTGCAAGATTCACGATCACAAGACAGAAAGTTGTGTAGTGTGCAATCTGACAACTTTGAAAGTCGTGTAGTGTGCCCATTAGAGGGGGCTTTAAAGGTGAAGCCGTAAAGCCATTTAAGACTGACTGTCGATGAATGACTTCATTAATATACTGACTTGACGTTATTGTACAATAAAACACACATCTAAAGAGAAAAAAAAGTTTTTAAAGGCTTCAAATGCCTTTGCTCAGACTTTATTGCATCCCATGTGGGGTACCTTGAGATTCACAAAACTAGTACCGATCAAGCGAAGCATTTGCAAATCAGTCAGTCATTCTTTTAATGTGACTGTCAACGAATCTTATATTATGTAATAAAATCAGTTTGACCCTTTTATTATTATTTTATATTGATAAATGGTCGTTTTTGACATGACATTAACAATATTTGCCACCTCCATTGCCTGTAGACAATGGGTAGGTGGGGAGTAGGGCTTTCCCTTCTTCTGTGAGCCCTACTGGTGGCAAAATGACAGTAGAAGAGCCGGAGGGGACTGTGGGAGTTTTTGTAAGGTCAGCAGATGACACATTCCCACACTCACTCAATCCCTCACACACACCAACACACACAGACACACTCTGACTCTTGGAGGTCGCTGTCAGCCTCAAGGCAAGAGCAGAGTAGTCACTCAAGACACACAATAGAAGTGTGTATCTAAATCACTGTGTGTGAGTGTGTGTGCATGTGACCTGATTTGTCAATGTAACTGTGTCTCCACCAGACAGTGTTGTCTGACGGGGATTGCTCTTTTTTTTGTTAAGCAGGTCAACCACACATATATTACAGCACACATGAGTGCACGTACACGCACAGACAAGGAACAAAAACATCATGCATAGTTTATATACATACAGTACCAGTCAAATGTTTAGGCAGACTTTGTGCTGGGCTGGTCATGACATTTTTGCTGCAGTTTGATTGTCACCCAATAATCAAATCGATTGGAATTGTTGTCTCGTCTTGGGGGGGGGGGGGTAACACTGCACAAAAATGCAGTGTAAGTAGAATATAATTAACAACACTTATTTTAGAGGTTAAGCGTCCTTCTGACTGCGACGGTTGAATTAAGTCAAATAAAATTAAATAGCCATTTCTTAACATTCTCAGATATTCAATGTGAAACAATATAACATTTAAGTATGGCTGTGTTCAATACATAAAACAAAATAAAATAAATAACTAGAGATGGCTCGATACAACCTTTTCATGTTTATTCTGACCTTGAATATCTGCTGATACCGATCCGATACCTTCTTTATCTCTTAAACAACTACGCTGTTAATAATACATTTGTCTGGATGCACTGTATTTAACCTAGCCCTCTAAAAACATCATGCTCAAACTGGGAAACTGAAATTCTATTCCCCTCAAGGAAGAAATACATAGCTCACAACACGACTCAGTTATACAGAGTCAGAGCACCTATCTTCTCATTCAGCTTCTGATCTTCTGGGATCTGAAAGTCATCGTCTCTGTGGACGGGAACACAGGACGTGTGAAATCTGCCACTTCCACTGCTGTTCCGAACACACAATACATTCGCCGGCCACAAAGACCAGAAGTTCCATTTAAATGCTTTATCTTTGTCACACATATCAATATGTTTGGATATGTTGTTTATTATAGGCATAATTTTAATATAAGTAAATAGTGTAATTTATAGTTCCCAAAAGGATGTATTCTTCTACATGTAAACATCACTTTAAACACTGACTTTTTATTATTTTTGTTTTTATAATTTTTAATTTCTTTATCTCTCTATGTTCTTTCCTTTTTATGCATTTCATGTCAGGCGCTTGCAATTCTTTCTCTCTCTTGCGCCCTCTCTCTCTCTCTCTCTCTGCCAATTCCATCACACGCACACCTCGCTCATGTTTTTCTGTGATTTCATGCTTTTATTCATTTGACATTATCCGCTTCTTCTCAGCACTTACTTTCTTAGGACCCATGGTTAGAAATTTTGTTTTTTGGCAAAATAACTGTTACTTCTATTATTATTATTATTATTATTATTATAATTATTATTATCATCATCATTATTATTATTATTATTATTATTATTATTATTATTATTGTTGTTATTATTACATAGTATACTGCAAAAGGGAGATTAAAAACTGTTTGCTTTGCAATGTTGCCCAACCGTCAATCGCCCCATTATGAAAGCCCAGCTCTCGACACCTACTCATTCAAGGGTTTTTCTATATTTTTACTATTTCCTACACTGTAGAATACTAGCATATGGAATTATGTAGTAATCATAAAAGTGTTAAGCAAATTCAAAATATATTTAGATTTTAGATTCTTCAAAGTAGCCAAGCCTCTGCCTTGATGACAGCTTTGCACACTCTTAGCATTCTCTCAGCTTCATGAGATAGTCACCTCCACTCCACTGTCCTGCTGGGTTAGATAACCTTTACACAGCCTGGAGGATGCCAAGACTGTGTAAAGCTGTCATCAAGACAAAGGGTGGCTACTTTGAATAATATGAAATATACTATTTTGATTTGTTTAACATTTTTTATGTCTATTATTACTCTAATTACATATGTGTTATTTCATAGTTTTGATGCAGTCACTATTATTCTACAATGTAGAAAAAGAGAAAATAAAGAAAAATGCTTGAATGAGGCTACATTGCTCATGTTTTTTTAAACAGACTGACTGAGAGCAAAGAAACACAGTGACATAAAACATAAGATAATAGCAGGGTAATACAACAGTAGCCAATAGCAGGGTTCTTACCAGGTCCTTCAGGTGCTTAGATTTCGTCCTCAAAAAAGTACTGAAATACCTTAAAAAAATCCCCCCTTTTGTGCTGAAGTACTTGAAAGGTCCTCTAAAGGTCCTTGAAAAAAAGTAACCATTTTGTTGTTGTTGAAATCACAACATAATAAAGATTTTCCGGAATAGCTTTTACAACATCAATTTTGCCAGGAAAATTTATCTTTAATCCTATATGGTGGTAAATAGACTTATAATAGTATATTTATTTATTTATATATATATATATATATATATATATATATATATATATATATATATATATATATATATTATAGCTATACCCATATAAATAATAGACAATGAGACTTGGATCATATTATATTTTAACTTATAAAAATAAAAATGTACTATATTTTGATAAGTCCTTGAAAATTGAAAAATGGTGCTTTAAAAAAGTACTTCAAATTATATTTTGTAATGCCAGAATAAGCTCTGTAATATGTAGAATACACTTTTAGGATTTTAGGATTAAACCTCTGATGCTATCATCCCAATACACCCAATCAATTTGTGTTATGGCTTTTACTGAGCCGCCGGATACCCTCAGAACATGTCCCAGTGTGGGACCCCAATCGTGTAAACATTTGTTGCCGGTAAATGTTCCCGTCCTGATGCCGTGGTTTGACGCTTTCTCTGGAGAAGGTAATGAGAAAGAGAGGGTAATGTGTTGCTCACTATTGGAGCAATTCCAGTGGGATGGACTAATTTATTCCCACCCTGCCCAGACACACACATGCACACACACGCACACAAATACACATACATGCACACACATGCACACACGCACGCACACACGCATGTGCGCACACACACACACACACACACACACACACACACACACACGCACACACACACACACACACACACACACACACACACACAGGTCATATGTTTCTCTAGAGTACACATTAGTATTATTAAAATGGAAAAATCTGGTCGTTAGGATTATGAGGCAGTATAACGTGTTTTTCCGAGCTCAGGCTGCTCGGAAACGCGTTAAGATCACTTTTCCTCTTTGTACTTTTTACTCACATTGGTGCTTTCAGAACAGTTTGGATATCTGAATCTGTGACAGATGCAGAGTTTCTGCCCATTGCGTGAGGAAGGCTGTTGTTTTTTTTGTTGTTGTTTTTTTTTACCCACATCTTGCTCCTCTACACATGAAAGACGTCATGTGTGTTGTGTATGTGGGTGGATATGAATTTTAGCCATGGCCGTTACGGTAACCCGTGCCCGTGGGAAAAAGTGGGTGGGGGCGGTCAGCTCGAACGAGTTATATACCGTGATGTCAAACTGCAAAGGAGGGAGACTGATTTCGGAAATATATTATTTTTAACTGTTGGAACTCACCTGATCTCTATTCCAAAGTAGTCTCTGTTTCAAAATACGATCACTTAATATACATCAGTAATAGGGAATGCACGTAAAAAAAGCCCTTCTAAAAGACTTATAAATAATATTGGGATTGCCGTTCAATGACTTCTGTTAGCAATAATAATAGGAATAGTAATAACAGTATAGCAATGAAAAATGACTAGACATTATTTGAACTGTATTCTTTTTGATAGAATACGGTATGATAGCCACTCTGTACACAGCATAATATTGACTATAACCATAGCATATTTCTCAAAGTTGAATTGGTGAATACAGTAAAAACTTCTACTCTATTTTAAATTACTCTTCTATTACTGTGCTATTGCCTTTCTCTATGACTTTTTAGATTTTCTTTTTCATTTTTTATGTATTTGTTTATTTTATTTTATTTTTAGGTCATATTTTGTGGTTTATTATTAGATTTAGTTTATATTGTCATATTATTGTGGACATTCAGCCTTTAGATTTTATTATCCATCTATCTATCTATCTATCTATCTTTATATCTATCTATCTATCTATCTATCTATCTATCTATCTATCTATCTATCTATCTATCTATCTTTATATCTATATATCTATCTATCTATCTATCTTTATATCTATATTTCAGAGAGGGAGCAAGAGAGACATAGAACATAGACCTCCTATGCTCTCTGTCTCTCTCGCTCCCTCTTTGTTTCCTCTCCCCAGTCCTGTTCTCACTCTCGCTCTCATTCTCGCTCTCGCTTTGTTTTCAATGTGTACAAACAAAGATCGTTTAGGAATTCAAAGGGTCTCTAATTTGTAGTTTTGTGTGTGTGTACAGCTGATTTGTTTGCCTTTTGTCACGCCTAAATAGGAATTGTTGCACCGTCTGTCTATGGTGAGTGTTTATGTGTGTGTGTGTGTGTGTGTGTGTGTGTGTGTGTGTGTGTGTGTGTGTGTGTGTGTGTGTGTGTGTGTATGTGTCTGTAAAGCCTGCCCATTCTGCTGCTAATTAACTTGAGGGTGGTGGCCTATTGTAATGCATTATTTCCCCCATATACTGTATGGAAGCACACACTCCCATAACACACACACACACACACACACACACACACACACACACACACACACACACACACACACACACACACACACACACACACACACACACACACACTTTGCTGTTTAGTAAGGATAATGTCAATTAGAGATACACATATTCCTCACAGACCAAATCACCTGTTAAAACTGTGGTATTAATTTACCAGGCTGTGTATTGGAGAGGATATGGGCATTTGGTATGTCGCACAGAAAATATGGAACCCCAGAAGAGCAAAGAAAAAAATTGTAACTTGTAACTTGCAAACATTTATAAAAAAGAGAGACAGGAATTATACTTACGAAATTTCCAAACAAACGAGGGATTAACTATTTAATAGGCGAACAGTTTGTATGTTTATGGTCTTCTTCTCGCACAAGAGGTCAGTAGCTCAGGTCATTGGATTGGTATTACTACTACTACTCATGTATTTGAGTAGGCGACCCTGCCCCTTCAAACATTGGTGCAATTTCAATAGTTTTCCAACAGCAATGTCCCCTCCTCACAGTACCAAGGTATATGTGACATGTTTTCCTTTAGTTAGGTTTGGCATGGTTGAAGGTGATTGGTGACGTGAAGGAGTTTCCGCGCGGCTGTAGGTCTTGTATTATGGTGATATGGTTGTGTGATTTTGAGATGGTTTTGTCCGAGACGCCCACTGAAGACCTAGGTTCGAAATATGCGTCTTACTGTTACACACACACACACACTTGGTTGTAAACAGCACAAAGCATAATTTAAAGCGTAATTTAATTACAGCCTTTTCTTTAATCTAACTTTACAGTCCATTTTTGCTATTTAAAGGTGTGTACAAACAGTGTGAACTATATAGGCATTACCACATAAGTGAAGTGTGTTTTCTTTAAGCACAAAATCTAACTCCAACTGTTTACTTTCTGCTTTCTGTGTATATATTAAATTGAACATTATCTGTAGTTCGCACAAGTACCCAAGGCTTGAAATTATTAGGGCTGCCCCACTGAAAGTCAACAAGTTGAATCATAAGTTGGAGACCTGTCAGGTGACTGAGATTCTTTGAAGTCGATGAGTCGTTTTTTTTTCTTGTTTTTCTTTTGTCAGTCAGTGTGAATTAAAATAAAACCGATAGAAGCTTACACAAATGCAAGGGGATAAGATTTCAATGATGAATTATAAACAAGGGGAATCATAAATATATTTTTATGTGTGAATTGTCCTTGTCACAGACACGGATGCAAACACAGCTCTCTGTGTTCCTCCAAATAAAACAGCTCAAAACAGTGTGTTCCTCTGTTTAAAATTAATAATAATTGGACACACACAAAAGAGATCCCCCATATGTTTAATGGACTGTTCCCATATGTTTAATGAACCCGTTGTGCGCAGTGCCCAAAGCTGAAGTGACGAGCAGAGCAACGGAAAAGTTTTGTTTCTCCAGAAGCCCTTGAACATAGGATGGACAAGGATGATAGCTAAACAATTATTATCGTGTTTATATTTCAAGTGACACACCATATGCAATCCTCTAACTTTCACCAGCAAAAAAAATAAATACAAAAAAATGTATATATTTTTTATTATATTATTTGCTCAACCCTGCGATGACGTGACATGACCACGGTATTTGTATTTGTGGTAATGCGGTTATCGTCACATCCCTACTTCAAGTGAGACGTTTTCCTGGCATTTAAATTTGACCTTTTTAACGTGATGTCTGGATTCATAACCTGACGATATTTTCCCTAAATTGGTCTGGCCTTGACTTAGCCTTGACTCGTGTGAAGTTGAAAAGGATCAGAGACTGTAATGCTATAAATATGTGTCTAGTTTGTTTGACAGCTCTTAAGTTTGTTTGACAACTTTTGAGCATTACCAATGCAAATGTGTGTAGAAGCCTGTGAAAAACCCTGCGACACAAAAAGCTACAAGGCATCCATTCCATGATGCACAGCTGGGCGCTATAACATCAACTTTCCAAAAGTTGGACAGACAGAGAGGATGAATAGGAGAGAGAGAAGGATAGGAGGCTAACAATATATAGAGAGATTGTGAGAGCTGCAGTATGTAGTATGTATTAGTCGATTAATGGATTAGTTGCAACTGTTCATTTCATTACCAACTAAGCGATTGATGTTTCTTTAGTCCTTTATGACAGTAAACTGAATATCTTTGGATTCTGGACAAACCAAGACATTTGAGGACGTCACCTTTTATGAACAAAACAACTAATCGATCGATAAAATAATCAACAGATTTATCGATAATGAAAATAATTATGAGTTGCAGCTCTAGCATGCATGAGGAAAAATCTAGAGAAAGAAAGATTCCACTGAAAAACACACACACACACACACACACAAACACAAATATATGTCTGTGTGTGTGTGTGTGTGTGTGTGTGTGTGTGTGTGTGTGTGTGTGTGTGTGTGTGTGTGTGTGTGAGTGAGTTGTCTCTGCCAAGCCATGCAGGGATGAAGAATGAGGAAGCAGCAGAGAGGCCAGGTGTCTGACACACACACTCACACACACAACCCCACAGAAGCACAAAACACCTGCGTGCATTCCAAAGGATGCACTTGTTTTGTTCCTCTATGCATGCCAAGGTCATGCTGTTAAACAAAAAAAGCTATTCTGTTATTTCATTTGTCTTTGATGATGAAAATCAATCATAGCCCAACTTTGCGGGGTGCTTTTTAGTTTGACAAGGTACCAGCTCCTGTTTGACCTTAACACAAACTGTTGGTGTTGCTGTATATATATATATATATATATATATTTAAATGCCTGACATGAATGCCTGTCAGTGCAGTCACTTTTCTTTTTCAGACTGTTCATTTATCTATTTTGTGGCCATTTCCATTCAATTCTCCAGTGCGGGCTTAGAAGCTTTTAGACCCCAGTCAAAGCTAGCTTGCTGGCAAACATTGAAACACAAATGAAGGAAAACGTAACTTCCTTGTTTACTTCGCCCTCACTGACTCACCACAAGCCATGCCACACTTCTTTAGGGGTTAGGGTTAGGGTTACATTGCGTCACAGCTTAAACTCCATCCATTGTGGAGTCTTCAGAGGTCAACACAGCCACGGCCAACGCCACAAAGTTGAAATCTACACAAAGGCATCCCAGGGGATTTACTGTATATACTTCTATAGTGGAATGTATCCGCTGATCGTGATGATTGCATTATGAATTGTATTACTAGTGAAGTATCCTTGTCAAAGCTGGGGGCCATTATGGAAATTTTGATGTTCTTGTACATTGCACTAAAAATAATATTCATGTTTAGCACAGTGGAACGTCTTATCTGGATCAATAATGCTGACCAGGGAATATGCTGTCCATCAACCTCATTAGCCACACTGCAATTTCCCTCGCCCATATTTCTGTTAATTTGAAAACGTATTATTAATTTGCAATCAGCAGCGCTCTGCACAATTCTATTCAACAGCACCTCCAACAAGTGAGCCTTTAAATGAGTGCTCTCCACTCAAGGGTTTTGCTCTTGATTGTCTGTGTTGCTGGTGAAGTGCACTATAAGTATTGCGCATCTCGTACTCACAGCTGTTTCTCTCCCCGGTTTGTGTGAGCATGCGTCCTTGTACATGCGTATATCAATTTCTCCAGTGTCTGTGCGTCCAGTGTCACGGGAGAGAAGAGAATAGGAACAGGAAACAAGCTCTACTTTTGCATTTCACAGGTACATCATAGTGGTAACACCTCTGCTCTCCATCTCTAGATTAGCATTTTTTCCACGTGGCTTTGCTCCATCACTCATTCGCTTTTCCTTCTACACTCGTCTTTATTCTACTTGTTTGTATTCCTCTCCTTCTTTCTCTATAATTATCCCCACATTCTTAAGCTTCCTGGCGCCTTCTTTAATGCCACCAACACCTCCTCTCACCCAGTCCTGCTTTTAAATATAAGGCAAATCGACCTCAAGAAGAGGCTCTCAGCATCTGAGTCTCCGCTCTTCCTCGAAGCCAGCCTTTGTGTCTTCGGGGTTCTGTGGACAACTTTCATTCTGGACACACAATCATATATTATTATTATCATTATTTCTGTGTTTTTGTCAACCTGAAACAATCTATCAATGGTTGTAGTTTTGAGAAATTTGCTTATCTCTTAGACAGGCTCCGATACACACTCTGTGAGATTATTATAGGTAGGTAAGTTATCCAACATTATACAGTTATATACCTACTGTACATATTGGGCTCTTTGTGATGCGGCGCAGCATGGGAAGGTGCTTGTTGGGGTTCTCAAATTCATAGGAGATGCAAGATAAACTACATGTTTATATATATATATATATATATATATCTCAAAATCCGACTTATTTGCAAAATTGAAGATGTAAACTTTAATTCACTGAAACCCTGAACTGAAATGCTGATCGACAAACAAAAATCTGCTTGGGTTCGGCTCGGTCATCACCCTCACCTTACCCTTTGTCGCAGCGTGGCAGACGGGAAAATTGTAATAATTCATCCAATTAGTCATTTCCTGAAGTGCCACATTCCTCCATGTTTGTTTACACTCGCTCCCACGTGCAGATAACGCAAAGCACCTTGACATAAAATTTTGTCGTCAAGCAGTTCTGCCGCTGATTTGCAACATAGCTATAGAAACAATTTCAAAATATATACTGTATATATGATAGTCATTTCTCTATCATCTTACGATATACACTATATCGTCATATCTCACAGCCCTACCTACATGTTAATATACATTGCATTTGATCTATAATTTGTCTTGTTTTAAGGCAAACATTAATATCTTGACTAAAGTTTGTTAGGGATATTCCTGCCCGAGCACTCTGCCTATTTCTATTTTTTTTTTTAACTGCCATGTCATTTTGTGTTTATCCGGCTATGTGCTTCTAAAAGATGTGCTTCCTTGAAAGAGTGAATTCACTTTCTAACCTCACTGATAGACGTGTGTGTGTGTGTGTGTAGGATTCGTGTCCACTGATCGTATTTTTCAGGTAGAAAAGAGCACTGAGAGGAAACCCTTGTGCGGCGAATGAACAAAATGTTGCTCATGGGGTTTTGTGTCTTTGACTCAGTCAAGTTCTTCGGTTGATCTACCAAGTCCTGATTGGTTGGTGGGAGAAGAAAAGTTGCAATGACAAGAGGGATCTTTCGGAAAAACTTTTTCAACGAGAAGTGCTCATTCCACATACGCTCCGTGCTCATACTTAACAAGTGACAAAAAAAGACACTGTCACTTAGTGGAGACATGGGGGCAACCAGACCAAACGAGAAGGTTGACAATGGCCCAAATCGGGTTGTCTGGGGCAACGAAAACACAGTAATTCAAAGAAATGCCACAGAGCTAATTGTGCCAAGCAAGGACAGTCCATTCTAACTGGCCACCCTCCAAAAACTCTCTGGAAGTTTTTCTGTGGCATTACAGTGTAAGTGAAACCTGTGCTCTGTGGCTCGTTAGTCTATAGAGCATTGGTCTAGCACACTATGGTGGTTACTTCCACGTTTGTCTTTTCAGACAAACGTCTTGATTTCTGTTTAAAGTAAATGCCTGCCTGTCAAGGCTGTTTTTGTTCTACCTCCCTGTGGCTCAATCTCTGCCCCAGAAACCAACAAGATTTGTTACAGTGGCGTAGTGGGCAGGGTAAGGTGGGAGTTCTCCCTGGGCAGCTCCTCCTTGGAGCTGGTGTGGGTCTGGACGCTGGCGCTGAACCCGGCGACGGCCGAACTGTTGATCCCGGTGACGGCTGGGGTGCTGCAGCCGACCCTGGCGCCGGCTGGACTGCTGACGGCCGCTTCCGGGCTGGTGGGGTGGTGACACTCCTGAGCTCCAGCTGGGGAGTGTTGGACGGGAGGCTCAGCGACTCCTGGCTCAGTCTCTGGCAATGATTCTCGCTTTGGGTGCGAGAGGACCTTCAAAATCTCAAGCGAGCTGAAACGGTAGGATGGCCTCCTTCCCTGAGAAGTGTTCATTGACCAGTGTAAAACATTCTGCACTTTTTCAAGACAACCTAGCCTATTCTTCTGAATACTCGTGGAGGGCCAAGTAACTTGCTTACTTGCAACTATGCCAGGTTTTATTGAACCTTGAGTTAACCAAAAGACATGTTTGGTAGTGGTGGGATTTGAACGCATGTCTTCAAAGAGACTGGAGCCTTAAACCGAGTTTATATACAGTACTGCTATCTTTTGGTAAGTACGGCACTTGATACAATATAGTATCTTAAACATAGATCAACACTTTGTTCATCCCCAGAGTGACATTGCTGAATTAACATATATTTTCTTATCGCTGTAGTGTATCAAAGTCTCAGAACATTTTTATTGGTCTCAGTCCTGAAGAACATTCTCAAATACCTTTCAAGAATAGCATAAATAAATTATATTAAAGACAATTCAGTAAATACAATAAAATTACTGTCTATTCCAGAAAGAGGGGAGTAAGCACTAACAAATAGCAAAATATAATGCAGACCCAAACTCTCCAGCTTGGTAGACAATATTCTGCAGAGCAGTTAAAGGTCACGACCAGTGGTTGGGAACCGCTGGTTTTATTAAGACTGTCTTCAGTTTCTATCTTCCACCAAAAAAACAGGAGGGCAAAGACACGTTGACACTTTCACTACACACACACACACACACACACACACACACACACACACACACACACACACACACACACACACACACACACACAAACCCAAACACACACACACACATGTTTTTAAAGCTTGACTCATCCTAAATTGTATCTCGAGGCAGCGTACACATGCATGCGCACAGACTTGCAGACGCAACACGGAAAAACAAACTCATTTTATTTCTCACAATCGATATCCGCTAATGATTGCACTCCCTCTCTCCCCCTCTCTCTCTCTCTTACTCTCTGGCCACCAGTAGAATATTTATCTGTTCAACCAAGGACAAACTGTGAAGCTCTTGACCCTTTGACCCCGCCACCACAGTCATTACTTATTTCTGTTATTTCTGCTCTCTCTCTCTCTCTCTCTCTCTCTCTCTGTCCTTGGTTATCTCTGCTCTTATACTAGTCTTTCATATTCAGTCTTCTGGTCTAATTTTCTTTCCTCCCTCCCTCCGACTGTTATCTCTTTCTCTCTTTTCTCTCTCGCTATTCTCTTTCCCAATCTCTCCCCCACCTACACATCTTTGCTTCAAACAGGCCAGTAGTATACATGTTTTAATATCGTATTTAGTTTTATTTTATATGGGGGGGTTCTCTATATATTCACATCTCATTATCATATTCTCGCTGTAGATTTTTTTTTTCTTGCTATCATTGCTGAATCGGTGTCCCCTCCACCAATGCACCCCCCACCCCACCCCCTCCTGCTGTTGAATCCTGACGAGAGCTTCTGGTAACTTTGCCAAGATTACAGTGACCGTCTCTCTATCCATCCATAGTACTTCTGGAAAAAGTCATTTCTGTTCCACTCTCAAATTTCATGGGTTATTACACTTGTATACTCTACACACATTTAAAACATGTGTACACACTGTAAGTACATTGTCTATCATGGCTACACCTTTGTGTTGATGATATGTTTTGTATGTTGTAAGCCTCTGTGTCTGTATTTGGAGTGTGTCTCTGATATTCCAAGTCTATGAGTACTATAAGTGTGTGTGCGTGTGCATGTGTGTGGGTGTGTGTCCTTCAGGCAATGCTAGCTGGCTCGGGCCAGTGAGAGTATCCCCTTTCGTTTTTTTATCCGAGTCCAAACCCTTTGGGCTAAGTGAACGCAGCACTCGGTGTTGTAATGCCCTGCTTTCTTTTGTGATTTCATTTATTTTATTTTCCCCAACAGAACATCCAGCATCCATTGTATGTGAAATGATAATGCGATGCATAATGTGAGAAGAAAGCCAGTGTAGGGATGCCTCACTGACTGAGAATCAGATATGTTTGACTGTGTCAGTTGTAGAAGGGCACTGAAGTAGTATGAGAGAAGTATGGGATATGTATCCCTCAACTGAAAGGAAGCGAGAATGAGGATACCTTCTTAACCTGGTCCCCACACGTCAGATTGCTGTCAAAGATAATCTTCACGTTTCTTTCTGTTTGTTTAAAGGTAGATGACAGGCACCCTATGTCATTTACAATGAGTTTTATTGTGCTGGTAGTGCCAAATCAAACCGTCTCAACACTTACTTTCCTATAATCTGAGAAAGTTAAAGCAATTTGGTTCCCTGTGCTCTGAGGGTAAGCAGGTATAGCTGGGTGTCCTCAACGTAGCAATGGAAAGAGGCTTCAATCCCCAGAGAATGCACGCAAAGGGACATTGACATATCATGCCAGCAGCTCTTTTAAGAATTTTGCGTCATGACTGGATCAGGGGAGAAATGAAAACAACAGACCAGTGGGTGATAGGGGAACGGATAGGAGAGAGAAAAACACAGCAAAGGAGATACAACAGTGGAAAATTGGGTAAACAGACCCGCTTTCAGGACTCTAGAGCAATTGCACAAGGAAGTTTGCGTTAAAAGGGGCGGAAATGGAAGAGAAGTAAAATGTAAGGACATCAGACGTTTGGAACAAAAAAATGATAAGGCCATTCAAGATTTGATTGAATAGATAGTGCCAGATTCACAGGGGTTTGTGCAGGTTTTTACTGAGCTAAAATAAATAGGGGTGGGGGGGTTAGTGGGACTTGCCATGTTATTTTGGATTTGTTTTGAGTTGAATGAAACCCCACAGCTCCAAATAAAATCAGTTATTCAGAACCAACAATGGCTTTAATGAGAGCTAGAGGGTGCAGGTTTGCTCCCTGGTTTGTTGTTTGTGTGTCTGTATGTGTGGGGGGGGTTGTGTTTGCCTGTTACATAACAAATTCTTGATTGCGAAGGAGGATCAGTTATTTATGTGAGTTTGCCGACAGACATTTTGGTTGGACCTTGGGCATTGTTGGATATCACAAAGAAGTGAATAGCTGATATTTTACTGTTGCTGTGACGGCTTGCGATGCTTGAGTCTAAATTCCAGGAAAAAAACAACTCTTAACGTTTGGCCACCTGACTGTCTCCCTTCTTGTTAACCACTGCTTGGTCTAATGTTCAAAAAAAAGGCCATGGAGTTTGAGTGACGGCGCTCTGACTTTAGCGGGATATAATTTACTTCATGCGCCTTCAATCTTGGTCGTGAGCAGCCAATCCAGTGCCATGCATCCCCATCCTTCATCAGCCAGCCATGTTATTTCTGACATTTAAGTTGGTTGTTTTGGATTTTGTTCACCATTTTGACCACATCGTTCCCTTGTTTCATTTTTTTGTTTGTTTGTTCTTTTCTTTTGGTTTCTCATCTCCCATAGGCTTCCCCATGCCCTCCCCCTCCTGCCCGTCATCTGCCATTGGCCAATCACAGCCCCCATCACTCCATCCGCACGACAATCCGTTGCTAGGCAACGTAGCTGAACCCGAATCTGAGGAGGAGGAGGAGGAGGAAGAGGAAGAGGCGGAGGAAGATGAATACACGGAGCGGTTGTACTTACCTGCACCTCATGGTAAAAAAGCCTTTTCCAGTATGAGCTCAGCTTTGCCTTGTGAGAAACCACAAGCAGCTCCATGACCTATTTTAACACTCGATTTACCTCACGGCGGAATTTTCATCTACATTGTTTTTTCTTTTTATATGAGCATTACTTTTGATACTTTTGAATCTTTTTTGTTTTGTTTCAAAACAAAGTATTCTGGTTACCAGCATCATATTTCACTACTCAACTAGGCCGGCAGTCACATAAACGCAAAGGCTACACAGTCTATGGTTTTATAATTGTTTCTGCTCTCTCTCTCTCTCTCTCTCTCTCTCTCTCTCTCTCTCTCTCTCTCTCTCTCTCTCTCTCTCTCTCTCTCTCTCTCTCTCTCTTTCTCTCTCGCTCTCTTTCTCTCTCGCTCTCTCTCTTTATCTCTTTTCCTATAAGTTTCAGCGACTGTTCCATGTTGTCTGGTTCTCATCATTTTTAGACCTCTTTTCATTTTTTCTTCTTTTGCACTTGGCAGAATATGTGATATTAAGTCTTGAACCCTGTATGACTCCCTAGTGTGCTGCCGAAATATTTCTAAGATTGACTGCCCCTTGTGAAAGTCAAACCCCTTTACTCTGTATTCTTTCTTTTCTCTTTCTTCCACGCAAGCTCTCTCTCTCTCTCTCTCTCTCTCTCTCTCTCTCTCTCTCTCTCTCTCTCTCTCTCTCTCTCTCTCTCTCTCTCTCTCTCTCTCTCTCTCTCTCTCTCTCTCTCTCTCTCTCTCTCTCTCTCTCTCTCTCTCTCTCTCTCTCTCTTCCCGATATTGCAATTGAGGACACTTTGTTGTAGATCAAGCAGCTAATTTGATCCAATTATAATATGCAATTATAATAATAATAATGACATGGAAAAGCATACAATTATGTAAGCTCCTTCCCAAGTGGCAGCTCCTTTCCTGATTTGGCAGACCCATGCTAAAAAGCATGGTTTCAAACCAAGGGCCACTTATCTGAGAGAAAATAAACCGAGGACCCCTCACCTATGTCACAAAAAATAATTTGATATAAGGCCTATTTCTCACTTCTACTACATCGGTTATGTGGAAAAAAAACCACAAATCAAGGGAAGTATATGAGAAATATTTGTTCTGCACCATTTCTGCGGACTCCACTTTAAGAATCACTGCCTTAGGTCATACATCCGACCCAAGCATTAGAATTTGCTCCACCTACACTTATTTAAGTGCACTATTGTCCAGCATACTTCAGTATGTGATTTGGACATACTACATGGTCATATACAGTAGCTGCGCCAGTTCCAGGACTTTGCAGGTTGATGACGACGACAGTGTCGTCCCCCACCACTGTTGGTTGTTGTCGTAGCAAATTAGTGTTATCACAATGCATTTCATAGTAACAAAGTGTTAGCTTGCCATGATGTTGATGGAATATGTCAACCTGGTACTTTGTACATAATTAAATGTGCATGGAAAAACTGGGGTTGTGCCGCTCAGATTCAGTGTATTTGACCACAGCAGCATCAATGGCTGCAGGAGAAGGATTGAAATAGTGCGCCTTATCAAGTGATGCAGTTTTTATTGGTATGTCTGGTGAGCATAAGGCGTTTCTCAGCACCTGCGGTCGAGACAGATGGAACTTCCCTCAGCTGTCGATGGCCTTAATATTCATATTTCATCCTGTGAAAAATGGATTGCAATTTCTCTCTCATCTCATCTGTTAACTACAAGCGGTAGAATAGATCCAGATCCAGAAATAATGCTTTGCTCTGTGATAAATTGAGGTGGGAGTTAGCCCAGACTATTCCAAATCCACAGTTCAAGCTGGTACATTTTGATTTACTTCTTCTTTGACATTTACTTGGATTGTTTTATTTGTGTGTTTGTCGGTTGCCATCAATAAAGCAATATATTTGGCCATCAGTGTTTGCTTTGATTGAAGGGCTGTAAGGTAGGCGCAGTGGCTCAGTGGTTAGCACTGTTACCTAACAGCCTGGGTTCGAAACCTGGCTGTCACAGGTTGTTTCTGTGTGTGGTTGGCATGTTCTCCCCGTGTGAGCATCTGAAATGTCGATTCATGTGCACTGTCCCTGGAAAATCAAACAATGAAGTGATAATACAGTTCAGTCCTTATCAAATGTTTTCCATGCCTTAAATATATTTAATTCAGTTTGACAAAGATTGTGGAGGATCGTTTTCCACTGTGCTTTGCTATCTGTTGTATAGGACTTGATGGTATGACGATGGGAATTATGCAATTTTTATATGTTTCATCTCCTATATGCTCGTGCCCAGGATAGAAACCCTAATTTCTGTCAGATCTCTACATATTTCCACAGTGCTCTTCTGATTGACCTAATAATAGAGTTATGTTTGGTTGAGCCTGGCTCCCAGGCTGAGGGACTTTGTTGTTTCACTTGGTTTGGTTAGAAAAGAAGCTATCCAACCATAGTCCACATACTTGGGTTTTAAAGGGATATAGCAGTTTTGCAGAATATTTGACTGCCACTCACTTTTAGCGGTAGCTTCTGTGGTCACTGTATCTAGAACGGAGATCTTCCCATTTTCCACTCTCCATTGACTTCTATGAATTTTGCAAAAACATACTTCTACCTAAACTATTAAGCAGGATAAAATTTCTATTCAAGTACATCAAAACTTTGTAAATGCAAAAATTATACCAATCCAATCATTTTGGATCAGTTACATTTTTTATTGTACTTGAACTTGACCTTTTGAGGTGAAGAATGCTCAAATGCTCTAAATGTAGAGAACCACAAAGTCATTTTTTGTATATACGTCATGCAAGTGGCAGCATATGGACTGGAATTCAGACAAGGAGCATTTATAGTCAAATGTTCCACAAAACCTCCATAGTGCCTTAACATGCCCAACGAGATAACTCTTACACTGCATTTAATACAATTCTGAAGACTCAAGTCTTGCAGGTGTGCAGCTCCCAGTCTCCTTGCAGGTGTTTGTCAATTAATTCCCATGAAAGGAAGCCAGTAGGTTGTACAATGGTCACAACCTAAAGCGCATCCCACATGGCTGACCCTCCACCCGAGATGGGGACTGAATTTCTGTGTAGCTGTTTTGCGAGGTAGTGGTGGGAGTTGGGGACTTTTATAGTGAGAATGAAAGAGAGGAACCAGATTTATCCTCTTAGAGTTTACTAGCAGCAGATGTGCGACCGGCGGCCATGGCTGAGCGACCCTAGAACCTGGTTCTTGTAGCGTTTGATGAGCACGTGTCTTTGATGTTTCCATCTCTTGTCTGCAGAGAGGAAATGGCCACAGTCAACCAAGCCCAGGAACACAGAGAGAGAGAAAGAGAGAGCAGGTGTGGGGGTGGGATACTTGAAGGAGGGAGAGGTTGAGATTGAAGTCGAAACGTAGAGATAAAACCGATCAGGGGATGCAGCAATACAAAGAGCCTGACTTAAACTGACATCTACCTCACATGGACTAGTGAATCAGAAACAGCTCTGTGTGTGTGTGTGTGTGTGTGTGTGTGTGTGTGTGTGTGTCTGTGTGTGTGTGTGTGTGTGTGTGTGTGTGTGTGTGTGTGTGTGTGTGTGTGTGTGTGTGCGTGCGTGCGTGCGTGCGTGCGTGCGTGTGTGTGCGCACACGCGCTTGTAGGCTGTTGTTTTACCAAAAGTAGTCCCAACTGACCTAACTGACCAAAGTTCAGCCAAACGTCTAAAATAACAGCCCCTGTGGTCTCAAGGCTTCCTTTTCTTTTTGGTTCTTTTTTTTCCCACTTTCACAGTGTTTGAGGGGAAGTAAACAGTTCAATAAAAGAAGTGGGTCTTCTGCTCACACAACTCTAGAAAGAAACTTTTTTTTTTTTTTTTTGTACAAGATGGAAGCCAAGTTTGGAAAAGCAGTACGTTTTGCGGAGGGAGACAGCCGAAGCTTTTCTTCTCCCACATCGCTAGCTGTTTTTTAAGGGGCAAGCCAGGTACTGGGAAAGGCTGCTATGTTGTTTCTATACAAAGTCACTGGTACCACTGGTATTTTCATGAAATTTGTTAGTAGCATTTATATGCTTTTAAACATATGCCCTATATGAGAGAGCCCATCTCTTGTTCAGAATTGTGATGCAAGACGAACAAATATTTTAAACGACGTGGAGCAGTCGAAAGCTCCCAATGATTGGCAACGACATCCGAAGCGATTCTCAAACGAGATCCGCTAATTTCGCGAACGAGGACCCAACCACAAGTCGCGTCCCTCACGCATGGCCATCAGCCTGTGAGAATTCCATTTACACCTCAGAGCTCTATATATAGAGGGTATAACTTTTCATCACTCAAAATGAAACAAAATTTTTTTTTCCTTCTATTTGACACTGCTGGAAAATCTCCTGGAGCATTTTAAAGACAGATTCAATGATCTTCAGCTGAGAAGGCCTCAGATTGCATTCCTTATCGACCCTTTCACTGCAGAATCAGGAGGTTTAGTCCCATTCATGACGGATGAAGTAGCTTCTCAAAAAGAGATGATTGAGGATGACGGAGTGAAATCTGTTCTAATAGGAAGGATAACCAATCTGTTACCTTCATATGTTGTTGGCTCTGGCTAACTGAGTCTATAGACTAAATATATATCCTATAAATATATACATAAAATTGAGAATACTCATCTCACTCACCAACTGGGGAAGCTGGGGAAGAGTCCTGGGAGGGATCCATGTTTGCCGTACTACACCCTGACATAAATCATTCAACAATTCGAGACTAGCAGCATGTTCCTTTTGCAGCGGTTCTCTCCCTAAATCACCAAAATCGTAAGTGCGGAAGTTTGCCTTATCAAATCGAACCCCTTTCTATCTGGCCGGGGAAGGAACGGCCATTGTACAAATGACACAGATCTATGCGTGGAACCGTTTATGAAAGAGTTCCAGCGTCCATAGAGTGTTCTTCGCTCTGGCTCAAAACCGAGTAATTTTTTTTTTTTTTAATAAACAAAAAAGAAAAGTAAAAGACATAAATAAAGAAATGTAGAAGAAAAAAACATAAATCTTTTCTTGCGTCATTATCCATAAAGAAAAAGTAGGACTGAGGGCAGAGAAACACACACACACACACACACACACACACACACACACACACACACACACACACACACACACACACACACACACACACACACACACACACACACACCACACACACACACACACACACACACACACACACACACACACACACACACACCTTTCCATCTCTTTGTTTACAGTAGTGAGCTTCAAACTGAGGTTATTTTGTCCCTTCCCTCAGAGTATAGTAGAAGAGGATGGCAGATGGAGAGAGAGCATATGTTTATTTATCTACATTGTAGCTACAGGCAAATACTCTTGTACCTGATATCTGGCCCCAGGCTTGTCCCGTGTAACTGGCTGTTTTGGAAGATATTGGTCACACTTTTGAGCGTGACTGTGTGGACTCGTGAGCTTGGAAAGAAGGAGCCAGCGTGTATGCAGCTTTCTGAAAACACGGTCACCCACCCCCCTGCACCTCATTACAGACCGATCAATGAGTCCGACTACCCACCACCACCACATCCGATAGCACAAAGAAAAGGGCGCCAAAAAAGCTTGGCCCCTCAAGCTTGGCCCCTGAGAAGACTCCAAGACGCCGCCGAACATCAACGCAAAACAAAACAAAAAAAAAAAAAAAAAAAAAGGAAGGAAAAAAACAGCAATACACAAACAGAATCGGGACGCCTGCCTTTGAAAAGGCAGCAGTGACGCCAGGCATATCGACGGCTGTCTCTTGGTGAAAGCCGGAGAGAGATAGAGAGAATGAGAGGAGCCAAAAACAAGGAAAACACTTAGTGGCTTTTTACTTTGGGACTAAGTAGGCAATTCTCCTCAACACCAGACCTAATCAATGAGGCTATAGAGAGAGATACACAAAGAGAGAGAGAGAGAGAGAGAGAGAGAGGGAGAGAGGGAGCGGGAGAGAGATTTCTTATCACTAGATGACCTAATCAATGAGCCATAGAGAGGGGGAGAGAGGGGGGGGGTGAGAGACATATATTTCTCCTTAACACCAGACCCAAATCAATGGAGAGGGGAGAGTCGGAGAGAGGCAAATGGAGAGAGAGAGAGCGAGAGAGAGAGAGAGAGAGAGAGAGGGAGAGAGAGCTAGATAGAGAGAGAGCAGCACTTGATCGATAGGTTATAGATGGAGGAATGAGGCAAGAGAGAGATGGTTGAGGGGAATGTGGCAAAGAGCACTGGATAAAGGAGTGATCTAGGTACGAGAGAGAGAGGAGGAGGAGGATGAAGTTGATAGAGTGGTCTCACCCTTTTCCCACCCCCCCCCCCCATCCTAGTTCTGAACCCCGATTCCTCTCACCCTATTTCTCAGTGCTAAGAGAAAGGAAAGGGCTAGAGCAAGAGCTGGCTGCTGGATTTATGTCGGACAAGCACATACACGCTCGTGGGTTGATTATGTTGATTATATTATCTCTTTGTCCGGTCAAATATATATTTTTTCAGACACCGGGCCGAGTTTTATGGCAGAAACTGTAGGCCAAATACCAAAAGTTACATAGTACTGCTTTGATCTAGTCTCGGGTTACATGATAATTTTAGGACACTTTAGCACTTTAGTTGTTTTTAGTTTTAGTTTTGTTTTTTTTATCTCATTATTTATTTAAGCAACTGTCCCACTAATCTTGATGAACAAACAACTTCTGGCTCTAGCAGTTTTGACATGCTCTTTACCACAACGACCCAAAAAATTGTTTAATCAGAAACTGGCATATATGAGTGGGCTATGCCTTTATGTTCTACTACTTGAACGAAAACAAAGACAGGAATAACTTAGGAAGGAAGGGAGACTGAGTCGTTGAAGTGAGAGGCAGTGGTCCATACAAAGGGTTGTCCAGAGCTGGGGATAATAATAAATAAAGAGAGAGAGAACAAGTGACAGCATTGACTTGGAAGCAGGAAAGAAATGATGAGAGAATGAAAACGGCCAGGGAGCGAGGGAAATAGAAAGAGAGGTCGAGAGAGGAGAGGATGATGGGTGCAGTCAGCCCAACAAGCGAGGGCGAGTTCAGAAATGGAGTGGAGAGAGAGTGGACAGAGAGAGAGAGTGAGGTTGGAATAAATTTCCTTTAAGAGTTCACCCGGGCGCCATCTTGGTAACGCTCCCAGGCCAGTACGTTTCTGGCTGACAAGACAAGACTTATTTATGTTGCGATATCTACAGTTTTACAATCACCACTTAGATTTTAATTTTGAATGCACAAATCAGTTGGAAAAGATTTTATTGCACGCAACACCCATGGGCCTCATTCATCCTTCACAAGTGCTGTATGTGCATAGAAATGTTCCTACTTTGTGAGCCATAATGCTGGATGCGCAAAATAACCAATGGATTCAAGGCACATGCATACCAGCCATTTAAACATTTATTCCATAGTCACTTTTTAGAAGTTACTACTACTTGGTGACTACTTGGTGAGTTACTCGTCACTATTCCAACTACTTACTAGTAAGTATTTTAGTTTTACTAGTCAAAATGTAATAGGTACTAGTAATTATTTATTAGATACTAGTGACTATTCCAATTGTTACGAGTAACTATAGCAATGTTGCTACTCACAATTCTAACAATCTGGTCATTGAATCCTATGGGTTCAGTATCTATTCCAATTGTTACTACTATCTATTTAGTATCTTTTTTCTTGCTGTTGCTAGTAAAAAAAATATTTTAATAACGTAAATGTATTTTTACCCGGCATGAGAAATTACTCGTCAAAACAGCCTGTTGATAGTTTGATTTAAAATGTTACTAGTAAAAATAAAAATGTTACTAGTAACAAAAGGGAAAAGTCACTAGTCACTAATGAATAAGTGCTAGTACTCAAGTAATAGTGACTAGTAACAGAAAAGATACTAGTCTGATGCAAATATTGATATCTCAAACATGGAGTGCCAAAGGATTCAATGAAAATTTGACAAAATTGTTACTAGAAACATCACAATAGTTACCAGTAACAATTGGAATAGTAACTAGCATCTAATAAATAAGTACAAGTACCTTATATACTTTGAGTAGTCAAACTAAAATAGTTACTACTAACTGATGGAACACCAACTATTTACTAAAATATAATACTAGTAACTTTTAAAAAGTGACTAGTTTGTCCTATGGATTAAATTATAAAATGCTTGCCATATCTATTCCATATATATGTGCATATGTACATATTGAATTTTAACCTTTGTGTGTGGTGCACTGTTCGTGAATGAGGCTCAATGAACCCATGAACTCAATGAACCCAAAACCTGAACGCATGAATGGTGAATTTTCTTGACAATGAGAGCACAGGCGTGCCAATTAGCCACTTTGGAGCCGCTGTTTTTCACGTTGCAGATTTCCAAATAAAAAGAAAACGACAGAAAGTGTTGCGTTTCCCGTGATTATACCGCCTCTGATCAGGAGAGAGAAGTCCTGTGTGATTTGGCTCGGTGGAGGGAGCGCGCGAGGATGAAAAGGTCACAATAAAGCCTTTGCTGCAATGATTGGCGGTAGAGGCAGGGAAGGAGGAGAAAGAGAGATGTGCTCTGAGTGTAAAGAGAGAAACGATGACAAGCGATGAACGAGTCATCACCAACGCAGCTTTACAAAAATGAACCAGAAGAGAAAAACAGTGACGGAAAGATAAAACCTCTACCTAACGTTGCCACTACCTTGGTTTCATCTAATGTCAAATTTACAGTCGAATAATCCGTATCCCATATATTTAGCTTTGCGCCGACTGCACCAGTGTTTCCCAGGCCTTGAATGCCCCTGGGTAAGAGTGGCCCCTTGAGGCTTGATGGAAGCACAGGTGTCACTTAGGCCCAGGCTTTGAGAATAACTGGTTAATGTGAAAGTCACAGCCTTTCCATCCAGAACAACGTGTCCCGTCAAGGACGAGAGGTTGCTTTGGTCACTGCCTTTGATGTTACGCATGACTCTCTCGCTCCCTCTCTCTCTCCTTAAACTCTATTGTCTCCCACCCCTTTTTTTCACCTGCTCTTTCATTTGCCTCAATACCTTCCCCTATCTCCAGCTTTGATATCCTTTTCTTTCTTCTGTGCCCCTCTGCTACCATTCCCTTTAACCTCTCTCTCTCTCTCTAGCTCTCTCTCTCTCTCTCTCTAGCGCTCTCTCGCTCTATCTGATGTGTGTTGTGAGATGCATTGGCCATGAAAGCCCCAATTTTACAACACAGGAACCTCCACTAACCAATACTAATTGGTTACTGGCTACTAGAGCAGGCAACAGACACCATGGAGTAGAGTAGCTCTCTCTACTCTACCTCTACCTTACTCTACGTCTACGTATAGGGAACTTATGAGGGAGTCCACGAGTTTGATCAAATATGTTGAGAAAATTTACAATGCGATTTTATTGGTCAATCCGTGAAGTTGTTAATAGGAAGATGTCGTTCAGAAGTTGAAAGTTTGGCTGCTAAGGTTGGGTTGACTGGCCATCTAGATTGGCAATGTTTTCAATGGCAAATAAACGGGAGGTGAGTCGGATCTCCACCATGGATCTTGGGACTGAAAATCCGTGGGAAAAGAATAACATTACATATATAACAGGAGGTTCCTTTGTTCAGATTTTCTGGGCAAAATTACTCTCTCTCTTTCTGTTATTGTCTCTGTACTGTATCTCTCTCCCGTCTCATACGTTTAAATGTCAGAACCGCCTTGATATTTACTGCCTTTAGCTATTTACCAAAAATGTCAGTGTGCAGTTTGCAATCGCTCCCATGCGTTTGCATGTTCTCCCTGCATGTAAAATACCTACTAAATTTATCTGAATTTATTTCTGGCACAAAGGAATGGCATAGATTGAGTTAAAATACTCACTGCTTCGTGTTCCTTGTGCGATAATTGTGTGTGACGACTTACAAACTCAGTGAATTTACAACTCTTCAAGTCAACTCGGTGAAGCACTACAGGCCTTAACAAAAACAAAGCAACTGACATGGAAACAGAAAATAACATTATTAAAAGATGTGAATAAATGGTTAGCAATAACAATTAAAACTTTTACACTAAAATAAATCTAGTTCTGTGACATTTCTTTCCTTTTTTTGCTTGTTTTTAATGGTGTACTGTCCTCCTTAAGGTGTATCTCACCAAAATTAGACAGCCAGCCAAACTCATACCAAGATTCGAGATTCAAGAGGTTTATTTGTCACATACATATTCATACGTGCATACATATATGCAGTGAAATGCCTTTGCAACGCACCCGGAGATTATGCACAATAGTTTCTAAACGGATCATAATAGCTAACCTAATTCCGGTAGCTAACTAACTGAAACCAACTGATTCCTAAAACATAATGCAGTAAGTGCATAGAATAATATAAAGAAAATAAAATAAAAATAAAATAAGACTCAAAAAGGTTATACAGAGTGGGAGTGCAAAATATTATCATGGATGACACTATAGTCAGGAAATAGCCTTCTTGCTCTAGGTTTATTGAAGACTCTTAGGGCGTATTCACAAAGCAATTGAGCGGATTTTACGGCTGCTAACCTGGCGCAACCCCAAAGCAAGTGTCTAATTCACAAAGCTTCCGCAAATGGTGAAATGCACGGCTAACTGCGCTACCACACAAATAGTGTCTCAGTGCGCCGATGCTATTTGCTCATATTTGAATCGGGTCTTATGCAAATGCAAATGAGCCTCGTTGCAGATAGCCTCCAATTCACAAACTACGGCGCAAATAGCCACACGCAGTAAGAGTGATGCTATTACCGTCTGCAGAGATCTGGTGGTTATTGCACGAAACAAAAAAAAAGGCGAGAGAGCTGGTGCAACTGAAGCGGGGTGTCAGGACCAGACTTTCCATTTATCTGTAAATAATATTTTGACAATATTATTATTATTATTATTATTATTATTATTGTTATTATTATTATTATTATTATTATTATTATTATGTCACAGCATCTGTAGGTAGCAGAATGTGCAGCGGTCTGTGGTGGTTTTCAAAACACACTCCAAAAGCAACTTGCTGAAACTGAATAATTGTATGTACAAAAAAGTTGTTACAAACGAGGACAAAAATGGTTCAATAATTCCTATTAAACTCAAAAGATATCAAAAAAACAAATCAAAGATATCGGGAATACTGATAAAGTGGTCAAAACTGGCATTGAACCACAGATGGCCTTGAACCTCAGAACCATGGACAGCTCTGCAGGCCGTGACCTCAAGTGCAGTGGTCCAGAAAGAATATATAAAATTAACTGTCATAATTTTTTGGTAGGAAGTATTTCTAGTATTTCTTAAATAAAAAAAAATAATAAACAAATATATATATATACATACATACATAGATTATATATATAAATTATACATTTTACTCATACTATTTAAATGTTTTGTAGTCACTGCACATAAACCTAAAAATACGAAGTAAAACCCAGGATCCCCACCCGGTAACGCGGAGACACGCAACGCAACAGGGTCTCAGCATAACCTCGGGGTCAGGTTTCCCCCGCAGTACCCCCCCAAACTTGTTACTGCACTGACTGAAGTGCTACTGAAAACACTTTCCTGGTGTGGCAGAATGACACAAGCACAAAATTGATATAACATTGGCCAGATGGCCGCTCAAGACAACACATTACAAGCAGAGCAGAATGCTCCCTGTCTTGCATCTGTGGGATGACACTACTAACTAATCGAAAACTCTAAAGTTAACTTATCAATCCTCTTTAGGCAAAAGAAGAATGACATCTGTGAGGTTGGTAGGTAGGCAGTCTTCCAACGAGGCAAGAACTTGCTGACAAGGCTCTGCACTTGTCTCCATTGGCTCCTGGACAGGTCCTTGTCGGTGAAGTCTCCTAGAGGAGTAAGAACTTCCCCAACCTTCTGGGTTTGGTGCACTTGGCTCTAGCATTGCAGGGCTTAGGATGACAACTCAAGCTCCGTTGACGCCGGAACAAGAGGTCTACCGTGGGGCCCCCATGGATTGGGTTTGTTGTTCTTGCACATCTCACAGATACTCAACCAGACTGAGATCTGGGGAATTTGGAGGTCACATCAATGCCTTGAACTTTGTCATGTTCCTCAAACCATTCCTGAACATTTTTTGTAGTGTGGCAGGGTGCATTATCCTACTTAATGCAGTTAGTGAATATAATAATATAAATAAAATAAAATAAAAATAAAATAAGACTTAAAAAGATAATACAAAGTGGGGGTACAAAATAGAAGTGAAGGGACTAGAGTTATATATATGGGATAGGGTATTTGTATATGGAGATATGTGCAGTAAAGTTCATGTGAATAAAGTGAGTATGGGGATATACACTACAGTATACAACAGTATGACACAGCAATACAGTAACACTGAACAAAACAGCAATACAGCACAGTATGCAGTAACCCAGTGCAGTGATACAGTAACTTGCAGTACAGTACAGTATGCTACATACAGTACAGTAAGACAGTGGGGCCTGTGTGAGTGTCTCAGTGCTTTTTGTAAGGACCCCTGGTGAGGTCAGCATTGACAGTCCTTATGGCTTGCGGGAAGAAACTCCATCTCAGTCTTTCTGTTCTCGCTGTGTGACTGCGGAGGCGCTTGCCTGACCGCAGCAGCTGGAACAGTCCGTTATCGGGGTGGTGAGGATCCTTCATGATCCTGCGGACTCCTATAGGGAGGGGAGGGTAGTTCCAGTGGTACGTTTGGCTGAACTCAACACCCTCTGCAGGGCCCGCCTGTCCTGGGCAGCATCTTGAATCTTAAAATGAGGCCCCTGCCATCAGGGAATACTGTTGACATGAAGTGTACTTGGTATGCAACAATGTTGAGGTTGGTGGTAAGTATCAAAGAAACATTCACATGAATGCCAGGACCCAAGGTTTCCCAGCAGAACATTGCCCAGAGCATCTCACATCCTACTCCAGCTTGCCTTTTTCCCATAATGCATTCTGGTGCCATCTCTGTCCCAAGTAAATGACACACACACCCAGCCATCCATATGAAGTAAAAGTCAACGTGATTCATCAGACCAGGCCACCTTCTTCCATTGCTCCATAGTTCAGTTCTAACGCTCATGTGCCCATTGTAGGGGCTTTCAGCGGTGGACAGGAGTCAGCATGGGCACTCTGACCAGTCTGGGGCTATGCAGCTCCACACGCATCTCCACACACAGCGATGCACTGCGTGTTCTGACACTTTTATCAAAAAGCGTCAGAACATACAGAACACACACCGTCTGGTCTGTGGGGTCAGATCATATGGGCTACCCTTTCTCCATTTTGGAGATGCTCTGACCCAGTCGTCTAGCCATCACAATTTGGTCCTTGTCAAAGTCACTCAGATCCTTGCGCTTGCCCATTTTTCCTGCTTCCAACACATCAACTTCAAGAACTGAATGTTCCCTTGCTGCCTAATATATCCTAGCCCTTGACATGTGCCATTGGAACAAGATGATCAATGTCATACACTCCACCTGTTTTTTGGTTGTGGCTAATCAATATATATATATATATATATATATATATATATATATATATATATATATATATAAAATATCGACTAATTAGCAAAATTTTATTATATATATATATATATATATATATATATACATATATAT
The DNA here is from genome assembly GCF_960531495.2 of Zeus faber. Taxonomy (NCBI): domain Eukaryota; kingdom Metazoa; phylum Chordata; class Actinopteri; order Zeiformes; family Zeidae; genus Zeus; species Zeus faber. Next base: position 32,429,684 of record NC_137191.1, on the reverse strand, counting down.
GTCAGAAA